>NC_052332.1:35640767-35650767 GCF_016432855.1 Salvelinus namaycush | reverse complement strand
AACCATGGTCTTACAATGGAAGAGGCTGGTCGGAGACTACAGCCTAATGTAAACAGGCCACAGTGTCATAAACCATGGTCTTACAATGGAAGAGGCTGGTCTGAGAGTACAGCCTAATGTTAACAGGTCCACAGTGTCATAAACCATGGTCTTACAATGGAAGAGGCTGGTCTGAGAGTACAGCCTAATGTTAACATGTCCACAGTGTCATAAACCATGGTCTTACAATGGAAGAGGCTGGTCTGAGAGTACAGCCTAATGTAAACAGGTCCACAGTGTCATAAACCATGGTCTTACAATGGAAGAGGCTGGTCTGAGAGTACAGCCTAATGTTAACAGGTCCACAGTGTCATAAACCATGGTCTTACAATGGAAGAGGCTGGTCGGAGACTACAGCCTAATGTTAACAGGTCCACAGTGTCATAAACCATGGTCTTACAATGGAAGAGGCTGGTCTGAGAGTACAGCCTAATGTAAACAGGTCCACAGTGTCATAAACCATGGTCTTACAATGGAAGAGGCTGGTCGGAGAGTACAGCCTAATGTTAACAGATCCACAGTGTCATAAACCATGGTCTTACAATGGAAGAGGCTGGTCTGAGAGTACAGCCTAATGTTAACAGGTCCACAGTGTCATAAACCATGGTCTTACAATGGAAGAGGCTGGTCTGAGAGTACAGCCTAATGTTAACAGGTCCACAGTGTCATAAACCATGGTCTTACAATGGAAGAGGCTGGTCGGAGACTACAGCCTAATGTAAACAGGTCCACAGTGTCATAAACCATGGTCTTACAATGGAAGAGGCTGGTCTGAGACTACAGCCTAATGTAAACAGGTCCACAGTGTCATAAACCATGGTCTTACAATGGAAGAGGCTGGTCTGAGACTACAGCCTAATGTAAACAGGTCCACAGTGTCATAAACCATGGTCTTACAATGGAAGAGGCTGGTCTGAGAGTACAGCTGTCACGTTCTATCACAAGGATGACGCTGGAGAGACGAAGCAGGTACGGGGAGTAACATTTAATAAATAACGGACATGGAACGAGACATAAACAGCTTAGCAAACAGAAAAACAATCAATGCAGAAGCGGGGAACAGAGCTGGGGAACTGACACATATAGGGGAGGAAATGAACAGGTGATAAGAGAGTCCAGGTGAGTCCAATAACGCTGATGCGCGTGACGAGGAAAGGCAGGTGTACGTGATGGATGGCAGGAGTGAGTGATGCAAGGCATTCTGGCGCCCTCAAGCGCCAGGGGGAGGGGAAGAGCGGGAGCAGACGTGACAGTACCCCCCCACTAGGGGCGCCACCCGGCGTCCCACCTGGGCAAACCGGCCGAGACATGGGCGCTGGGCAAGCCGGTTGAGGCGTGGAAGCCCGACGAACCGGCTGGAGCGTGAGAGCCTGGCGAGCCGGCTGAGGCATGGGAGCCTGACGATCCGGCTGAGTCCAGACGCCTGTCGATCCCGCTGAGGAAACCCGATGATCCGGTGGATTGTAACGTGGGATGGGAAGCCACCGAGCCAACCGAGGCAATGAAACCTCTCGAGCCAGCCAGGGCATGAAAGCTCGACGGGCTGGCTTAGGCACCCCCGGTTCCATCGGCGGCAGAATCCACCCCCGACGTCACCGACAAAACAAAAAACAAACAAACAAAAAACTCCTGGACAGGCTGGGTAGACAAGAACTGACGATCCAGCGGAGGCCCGACGTGGGATGGGCGCCATCCGAGCCAACCGGGGCAAGGAAACCTCTCGAGTCTGCTAGGGCGTGGAAGCCCGACGAGCAGGCTAGGCACCCCCGGTTCCATCGGTGGTGACCCAGAGCCGATGCCACTATACCAACCAGAACGCCAGTACTCCCCGATGCTTCGTGTGATGGCTTCTGCATTCTGTCACGTTCTATCACAAGGATGACGCTGGAGAGACGAAGCAGGTACGGGGAGTAACATTTAATAAATAACGGACATGGAACGAGACATAAACAGCTTAGCAAACAGAAAAACAATCAATGCAGAAGCGGGGAACAGAGCTGGGGAACTGACACATATAGGGGAGGAAATGAACAGGTGATAAGAGAGTCCAGGTGAGTCCAATAACGCTGATGCGCGTGACGAGGAAAGGCAGGTGTACGTGATGGATGGCAGGAGTGAGTGATGCAAGGCATTCTGGCGCCCTCAAGCGCCAGGGGGAGGGGAAGAGCGGGAGCAGACGTGACAACAGCCTAATGTAAACAGGTCCACAGTGTCATAAACCATGGTCTGACAATGGAAGAGGCTGGTCTGAGAGTACAGCCTAATGTTAACAGGTCCACAGTGTCATAAACCATGGTCTTACAATGGAAGAGGCTGGTCGGAGAGTACAGCCTAATGTAAACAGGCCACAGTGTCATAAACCACGGTCTGACAATGGAAGAGGCTGGTCTGAGAGTACAGCCTAATGTTAACAGATCCACAGTGTCATAAACCATGGTCTTACAATGGAAGAGGCTGGTCTGAGAGTACAGCCTAATGTTAACAGGTCCACAGTGTCATAAACCATGGTCTTACAATGGAAGAGGCTGGTCTGAGAGTACAGCCTAATGTTAACAGATCCACAGTGTCATAAACCATGGTCTTACAATGGAAGAGGCTGGTCTGAGAGTACAGCCTACTGTAAACAGGTCCACAGTGTCATAAACCATGGTCTTACAATGGAAGAGGCTGGTCTGAGAGTACAGCCTAATGTAAACAGATCCACAGTGTCATAAACCATGGTCTTACAATGGAAGAGGCTGGTCTGAGAGTACAGCCTAATGTTAACAGGTCCACAGTGTCATAAACCATGGTCTTACAATGGAAGAGGCTGGTCTGAGAGTACAGCCTAATGTTAACAGATCCACAGTGTCATAAACCATGGTCTTACAATGGAAGAGGCTGGTCTGAGAGTACAGCCTAATGTTAACAGATCCACAGTGTCGTAAACCATGGTCTTACAATGGAAGAGGCTGGTCTGAGAGTACAGCCTAATGTAAACAGGTCCACAGTGTCATAAACCATGGTCTTACAATGGAAGAGGCTGGTCGGAGACTACAGCCTAATGTAAACAGGTCCACAGTGTCATAAACCATGGTCTTACAATGGAAGAGGCTGGTCGGAGAGTACAGCCTAATGTAAACAGGTCCACAGTGTCATAAACCATGGTCTTACAATGGAAGAGGCTGGTCGGAGACTACAGCCTAATGTAAACAGGCCACAGTGTCATAAACCATGGTCTTACAATGGAAGAGGCTGGTCTGAGAGTACAGCCTAATGTTAACAGGTCCACAGTGTCATAAACCATGGTCTGACAATGGAAGAGGCTGGTCGGAGAGTACAGCCTAATGTAAACAGGTCCACAGTGTCATAAACCATGGTGTTACAATGGAAGAGGCTGGTCGGAGACTACAGCCTAATGTAAACAGGTCCACAGTGTCATAAACCATGGTCTTACAATGGAAGAGGCTGGTCTGAGAGTACAGCCTAATGTAAACAGGTCCACAGTGTCATAAACCATGGTCTTACAATGGAAGAGGCTGGTCGGAGACTACAGCCTAATGTAAACAGGCCACAGTGTCATAAACCATGGTCTTACAATGGAAGAGGCTGGTCTGAGAGTACAGCCTAATGTTAACAGGTCCACAGTGTCATAAACCATGGTCTGACAATGGAAGAGGCTGGTCTGAGAGTACAGCCTAATGTAAACAGGTCCACAGTGTCATAAACCATGGTCTTACAATGGAAGAGGCTGGTCGGAGACTACAGCCTAATGTAAACAGGCCACAGTGTCATAAACCATGGTCTTACAATGGAAGAGGCTGGTCGGAGACTACAGCCTAATGTAAACAGGCCACAGTGTCATAAACCATGGTGTTACAATGGAAGAGGCTGGTCGGAGAGTACAGCCTAATGTAAACAGGTCCACAGTGTCATCAATTGTGCAAACATTCCGTAGGGAAAACAGGTAAATATGTACCCGTTCTTTACTTTTGTTACAGCGTTTCATTCACAACAATACAGCAACTATTGTAAAGGTAAACGCAAGTCTGAAAATCACAATGTACCGTAAGATATGTATGAGGAATATACAGTAATACAGTAATACAGCAATACAGTAATACAGCAATACAGCAATACAGCAAAACAGTAATACAGTAATACAGTAATACAGCAATACAGTAATACAGCACAGTTTGAATACAATAGACTATCTGTAACATCTGTGTGAATTCTACATGTCATATATAGGACTGTACAACGACCTCATGCTGGTGACAGAGCAGCTCTACATGTCATATATAGGACTGCACAACGACCTCATGCTGGTGACAGAGCAGCTCTACATGTCATATATAGGACTGCACAACGACCTCATGCTGGTGACAGAGCAGCTCTACATGTCATATATAGGACTGCACAACGACCTCATGCTGGTGACAGAGCAGCTCTACATGTCATATATAGGACTACACAACGACCTCATGCTGGGGGCAGAGCAGCTCTACATGTCATATATAGGACTGCACAACGACCTCATGCTGGTGACAGAGCAGCTCTACATGTCATATATAGGACTGCACAACGACCTCATGCTGGTGACAGAGCAGCTCTACATGTCATATATAGGACTACACAACGACCTCATGCTGGGGGCAGAGCAGCTCTACATGTCATATATAGGACTGTACAACGACCTCATGCTGGTGACAGAGCAGCTCTACATGTCATATATAGGACTGCACAACGACCTCATGCTGGTGACAGAGCAGCTCTACATGTCATATATAGGACTGTACAACGACCTCATGCTGGTGACAGAGCAGCTCTACATGTCATATATAGGACTGTACAACGACCTCATGCTGGTGACAGAGCAGCTCTACATGTCATATATAGGACTGTACAACGACCTCATGCTGGTGACAGAGCAGCTCTACATGTCATATATAGGACTGTACAACGACCTCATGCTGGTGACAGAGCAGCTCTACATGTCATATATAGGACTGTACATCGACCTCATGCTGGTGACAGAGCAGCTCTACATGTCATATATAGGACTGTACAACGACCTCATGCTGGTGACAGAGCAGCTCTACATGTCATATATAGGACTGCACAACGACCTCATGCTGGTGACAGAGCAGCTCTACATGTCATATATAGGACTGCACAACGACCTCATGCTGGTGGCAGAGCAGCTCTACATGTCATATATCTATAGGACTGCACAACGACCTCATGCTGGTGACAGAGCAGCTCTACATGTCATATATAGGACTACACAACGACCTCATGCTGGTGACAGAGCAGCTCTACATGTCATATATAGGACTACACAACGACCTCATGCTGGTGACAGAGCAGCTCTACATGTCATATATAGGACTACACAACGACCTCATGCTGGTGGCAGAGCAGCTCTACATGTCATATATCTATAGGACTGCACAACGACCTCATGCTGGTGACAGAGCAGCTCTACATGTCATATATAGGACTGCACAACGACCTCATGCTGGTGACAGAGCAGCTCTACATGTCATATATAGGACTACACAACGACCTCATGCTGGTGACAGAGCAGCTCTACATGTCATATATCTATAGGACTGCACAACGACCTCATGCTGGTGGCAGAGCAGCTCTACATGTCATATATCTATAGGACTGCACAACGACCTCATGCTGGTGACAGAGCAGCTCTACATGTCATATATCTATAGGACTGCACAACGACCTCATGCTGGTGGCAGAGCAGCTCTACATGTCATATATCTATAGGACTGCACAACGACCTCATGCTGGTGGCAGAGCAGCTCTACATGTCATATATAGGACTGTACATCGACCTCATGCTGGTGACAGAGCAGCTCTACATGTCATATATCTATAGGACTGTACATCGACCTCATGCTGGTGACAGAGCAGCTCTACATGTCATATATCTATAGGACTGTACAACGACCTCATGCTGGTGGCAGAGCAGCTCTACATGTCATATATAGGACTGTACAACGACCTCATGCTGGGGGCAGAGCAGCTCTACATGTCATATATAGGACTGTACAACGACCTCATGCTGGTGACAGAGCAGCTCTACATGTCATATATAGGACTGTACAACGACCTCATGCTGGGGGCAGAGCAGCTCTACATGTCATATATAGGACTGTACATCGACCTCATGCTGGTGACAGAGCAGCTCTACATGTCATATATAGGACTGCACAACGACCTCATGCTGGTGACAGAGCAGCTCTACATGTCATATATAGGACTGTACAACGACCTCATGCTGGTGACAGAGCAGCTCTACATGTCATATATAGGACTGTACAACGACCTCATGCTGGGGGCAGAGCAGCAGTATTCAGCCATCAACAAGAACAAGACATTTGCAACATGGTCATAGCCAACAATTCCATCAGGCTAAGAGAGATCCAAAGTGCAATCATAAATGACAACAATATCTTCGCAAATATCAATTCTGTCAGCATTTCCACTATAGACAGAGTTTTGAAAGAAAATCAAATGACTGTGAAACAACTCTACAAGGTTCCACTTGAGAGGAATAGTTAAAGATTGAAGGAGCTGTGGTGCCAGGATGTCCAGGTAGGTGCTGTGGTACCAGGATGTCCAGGTAGGAGCTGTGGTACCAGGATGTCCAGGTAGGAGCTGTGGTACCAGGATGTCCAGGTAGGTGCTGTGGTACCAGTATGTCCAGGTAGGAGCTGTGGTACCAGGATATCCAGGTAGGAGCTGTGGTGCCAGTATCTCCAGGTAGAAGCAGTGGTACCAGGATGTCCAGGTAGGAGCTGTGGTGCCAGTATGTCCAGGTAGGAGCTGTGGTACCAGGATGTCCAGGTAGGAGCAGTGGTACCAGGATGTCCAGGTAGGAGCAGTGGTACCAGGATGTCCAGGTAGGAGCTGTGGTACCAGGATGTCCAGGTAGGAGCTGTGGTACCAGGATGTCCAGGTAGGAGCTGTGGTACCAGGATGTCCAGGTAGGTGCTGTGGTACCAGTATGTCCAGGTAGGAGCTGTGGTACCAGGATATCCAGGTAGGAGCTGTGGTGCCAGTATCTCCAGGTAGAAGCAGTGGTACCAGGATGTCCAGGTAGGAGCTGTGGTGCCAGTATGTCCAGGTAGGAGCTGTGGTACCAGGATGTCCAGGTAGGAGCAGTGGTACCAGGATGTCCAGGTAGGAGCAGTGGTACCAGGATGTCCAGGTGGGAGCTGTGGTACCTGGATGTCCAGGTAGGAGCTGTGGTACCAGTATCTCCAGGTAGGAGCTGTGGTACCAGGATATCCAGGTAGGAGCTGCGGTACCAGTATCTCCAGGTAGGAGCTGTGGTACCAGTATCTCCAGGTAGGAGCTGTGGTACCAGGATATCCAGGTAGGAGCTGTGGTACCAGTATCTCCAGGTAGGAGCTGTGTTCCAAACGTTTTTGGGAAAAGCGATTGAGAAACTGTAATACAACCACACAATGTGGCTGATGCGACAGAGCCGAACGTTTAGCTTAAAATGTTGATAAATTATTAGGCTATTTCTTCACATTATAAGTGCAGCAATGCGCACACGGCAGAAGGCTTTAAGCGCAAATGTTCCAACAGCGGGGGAAAAAAACATTATCAAAAGTCACCGCAAATGCAATTATAAATGTAATGCTTTTATTATAAAGGTGCATTTTTATGGTGACAATTATCTTCCCCAAACTTGAAACTCACGCACTGCTTATACACTGCTCAAAAAAATAAAGGGAACACTTAAACAACACAATGTAACTCCAAGTCAATCACACTTCTGTGAAATCAAACTGTCCACTTAGGAAGCAACACTGATTGACAATAAATTTCACATGCTGTTGTGCAAATGGAATAGACAAAAGGTGGAAATTATAGGCAATTAGCAAGACACCCCCAATAAAGGAATGGTTCTGCAGGTGGTGACCACAGACCACTTCTCATTTCCTATGCTTCCTGGCTGATGTTTTGGTCACTTTTGAATGCTGGCGGTGCTTTCACTCTAGTGGTAGCATGAGACGGAGTCTACAACCCACACAAGTGGCTCACGTAGTGCAGTTCATCCAGGATGGCACATCAATGCGAGCTGTGGCAAAAAAGTTTGCTGTGTCTGTCAGCGTAGTGTCCAGAGCATGGAGGCGCTACCAGGAGACAGGCCAGTACATCAGGAGACGTGGAGGAGGCCGTAGGAGGGCAACAACCCAGCAGCAGGACCGCTACCTCCGCCTTTGTGCAAGGAGGTGCACTGCCAGAGCCCTGCAAAATGACCTCCAGCAGGCCACAAATGTGCATGTGTCTGCTCAAACGGTCAGAAACAGACTCCATGAGGGTGGTATGAGGGCCCGACGTCCACAGGTGGGGGTTGTGCTTACAGCCCAACACCATGCAGGACGTTTGGCATTTGCCAGAGAACACCAAGATTGGCAAATTCGCCACTGGCGCCCTGTGCTCTTCACAGATGAAAGCAGGTTCACACTGAGCACATGAGCACATGTGACAGAAGTGACAGAGTCTGGAGACGCCGTGGAGAACGTTCTGCTGCCTGCAATATCCTCCAGCATGACCGGTTTGGCGGTGGGTCAGTCATGGTGTGGGGTGGCATTTCTTTGTGGGGCCGCACAGCCCTCCATGTGCTCGCCAGAGGTAGCCTGACTGCCATTAGGTACCGAGATGAGATCCTCAGACCCCTTGTGAGACCATATGCTGACACATGCACATTTGTGGCCTGCTGGAGGTCATTTTGCAGGGCTCTGGCAGTGCACCTCCTTGCACAAAGGCGGAGGTAGCGGTCCTGCTGCTGGGTTATTGCCCTCCTACGGCCTCCTCCACGTCTCCTGATGTACTGGCCTGTCTCCTGGTAGCACCTCCATGCTCTGGACACTACGCTGACAGACACAGCAAACCTTTTTGCCACAGCTCGCATTGATGTGCCATCCTGGATGAACTGCACTACCTGAGCCACTTGTGTGGGTTGTAGACTCCGTCTCATGCTACCACTAGAGTGAAAGCACCGCCAGCATTCAAAAGTGACCAAAACATCAGCCAGGAAGCATAGGAACTGAGAAGTGGCCTGTGGTCACCACCTGCAGAACCATTCCTTTATTGGGGGTGTCTTGCTAATTGCCTATAATTTCCACCTTTTGTCTATTCCATTTGCACAACAGCATGTGAAATTTATTGTCAATCAGTGTTGCTTCCTAAGTGGACAGTTTGATTTCACAGAAGTGTGATTGACTTGGAGTTACATTGTGTTGTTTAAGTGTTCCCTTTATTTTTTTGAGCAGTGTATATTCCAGTTAGGCTCCACACCTCTTGTAAAGCAGATTAATGTGCTTCATTTTAAGAAGTTATTTGGCCACTTCAGTTGTGATCCAAGCCTTATCAAAACATATAGGCTTATGGGCTAGGCTACATGAGGTGTGCGACTACGATTAGAAAAAGTCGCCAAAAAAAGGCATTATTTCTTATGTTGTGCGTCATTCACAAGTGATCATTTAGAATTTACAAGGTATAGGCTAATATTGTCACCCATCAGGCTATTATTGATTTAATCTTGTCTTTTTATATATTAAATAATATACTGTATGTATGACATTATTTTGATTTAGAAAGGACCATTATCATGCACCTGTCTCGAAACAGGGGCAGTGGGAAAAAATACATGTCATCTATGCACTTAAATAGCGAATGGAGGACGCTTTCCGCGTGGTTCATTTTCATGCCAGCCAGGTAGGCTATACTCCTGTTGTAAAGACAATAAATGTGCTTAATATTAGGAAAGTTGAGAAATAAATATAGTAGACCTAGCCTATAGAAAGCTGATGGGATCCTCTTATTTTTAGCAGAGGCCATCACTCTGTTTTCTCCCGTAATTGCATAGCCTATAGAAATGTTGAGCAACATGAGCTTATGGGCTTTCATGAAGTGTTTGATTCGATTTTCGATTACATTT